>NC_133135.1:103035470-103055470 GCF_048418815.1 Hemitrygon akajei | reverse complement strand
AAAAGGCATGAAGTTAAAGATGACACATTTCTTTAATATTTTAAGCAAGATTACTTTTTTATTTCCATCTTTTACAGTTTCAAAATAGCAAAAAAGGAAAAGGGCCTGAAGCAAAAGTTTGGCCACGCTGCATGGTCAGTATTTAGTAACACCCCCTTTGGTAAGTATCACAGCTTGTAAACGCTTTCTGTAGCCAGCTAAGAGTCTTTCAATTCTTGTTTGGGGGATTTTCACCCATTTTTCCTTGCAAAAGGCTTCTAGTTCTGTGAGATTCTTGGGCCGTCTTGCAGGCACTGCTCTCTTGAGGTCTATCCACAGTTTTTCGATGATGTTTAGATCGGGGGACTGTGAGGGCCATGGCAAAACCTCCAGCTTGCGCCTCTTGAGGTAGTCCATTGTGGATTTTGAGGTGTGTTTAGGATCATTCTTCACTCTACCAGTGAAATGTTCCCCATGCCACTGGCTGCAACATAAACCCAATGCATGATCGATCCACCTCTGTGCTTAACAGTTGGAGAGGTGTTCTTTTCATGAAATTCTGCATCCTTTCTTTCTCCAAACATACTTTTGCTCATTGCAGCCAAAAAGTTCTATTTTAACTTCATCAGTCTTAGGACTCGTTTCCAAAATGCATCAGGCTTGTTTAGATGTTCCTTTGCAAACTTCTGATGCTGAATTTTCTGGTGAGAATGAAGGAAAAGTTTTCTTCTAATGACTCTTCCATGAAGGTCATATTTGTGCAGGTGTTGCTGCACAGTAGAACAGTGCACCACCACTCCAGAGTCTGCTAGATCTTCCTGAAGGTCTTTTGCAGTCAAACAGGGGTTTTGATTTGCCTTTCTAGCAATCCTATGAGCAGTTCTCTCGGAAAGTTTTCTTTGTCTTCCAGACCTCAACTTGACCGCCACCATTCCTGTTAACTGTCATTTCTTAATTACGTTACAAACTGAGGAAATGGCTACCTGAAAATGCTTTGCTATCTTCTTATAGCCTTCTTTTGCTTTGTGGGCTAATTTATTTTAATTTTCAGAGTGTTAGGCAGCTGCTTAGAGGAGCCCATGGCTGCTGATTGTTGGGACAAGGTTTGAGGAGTCAGGGTATTTATAAAGCTTTGAAATTTGTATCACCTGGCCTTTCCTAATGATGACTGTGAACAAGCCATAGCCCTAACAAGCTAATTAAGGTCTGGGACCTTGGTAAAAGTTATCTGAGAGCTCAAATCTCTTGGGGTGCCCAAACTTTTGCATGATGCTCCTTTCCTTTTTTTTCCACTCTAAAATTGTACAAAACAAAAATAATACACTAATCTTGCTTAAACTGTTGAAAAGAATGTCTCATCTTTAACTTTATGACTTTTGGAGATCAGTTCATCTTCTACTCACTTATCTAACAGAAATTTTGACCAGGGGTGCCCAAACTTCTGCATGCCACTGTATATACATATATACAGTGAATCTGTAGAATTCATTGCCACGGGCAACTGTGGAGACTATGTCACTGGGTATAAGGCAGAGGTTGATAGATTCTTGATTAGTCAGGGCATGAAGGGATATGGGGAGAAGGCAGGAGACTGGGGATGAGAGGGAGAATGGATCAGCCATGATGAAATGGCAGAGCTGACTCATTCTGCTCCTTTATCTTATGGTATTATATATATTAAAAAGTTAAATTAACTAAGTAGAGCAAAATTTTTTTAAACATTTAAAAGTAGTGAGGTAGTGTTCGTGGATCTGATGGCAGAGGGGAAGGAGCTGTTCCTGAATGGTTGAGGGTGTGGCTTCAGGCTTCTGTACCCCATCCCTGATGGTAGAACTGAGAACAAGGCATGACCTGGGTAATGGGGGTCCTTAATGATGGATGCTGTCTTTCTGAGGCATCGCTCCTTGAAGATGTCCTAGTTGTTGGGCAGGATAGTGTCCATGATGGAGCTGAGTACGTTCACAGTCTTTGGACTTATGTTGATCGTGTGCAGTAGCACCTCCCGCCCCCACCCCCACCCATACCAGACAGAGATTGGCTGGGAGATGTCACCTAATGGGGATCGGCTGGGAGATGTCACCTAATGGGGATTGGCTGGGAGATGTCACCTAATGAGGATTGGCTGGGAGATGTCACCTAATGGGGATTGGCTGGGAGATGTCACCTAATGGGGATCGGCTGGGAGATGTCACCTAATGAGGATTGGCTGGGAAATGTCCCTTGGTCTTATCTGAGAGCAGGACCAACCAGACATGTCACCCCTTCTCTCAATGGGAATGGGGCACGGGGCATCAGTTGGCAAATATTGGCCACCCTCTTCAGACATCAAATGTAAATGTATTTTGTTCAGCAATACAGCATGGAGGAGGGCTTTCTGACCCTTTGAGCTACACTGCCCCAGCACCCCCCACAACACTGATTAACCCCGACCTAATCGTGGGGCAATTTACAATGGCCAGTACATTTTTGGACTGTGGGAGGAAACTGGAACACCTGGGAAAACCCACGCATTCCATGGGGAGGACTTACAGAGAATGGCGCCAGAAAGGGACTCCAAACTCCAGAATGCCCCGTCCTATCCGATGTACTGCCATCTGGAAGAAACAACACCTTGCTCCAGAGTTACCGCTTGTGTTCTGACAGTTGTGTCAAATTTCGGCATCACAGGGTCAGGATGAGAGATGGGAGTGGGAAACCGGCTCACTGAGGAGATGGGATCCTTCACATCCAGATTGCCCTGTGTGTCCCTGTCTCCCACATCGCAGGGAGCCAGTGGGAGTGACTACACCACATTCTCAGTCAGGTGAAAAGCAGAGGCCGGTTGAGTATCTTCACAGGTCTTCACATTGAACAGATCTGAATGGCTGATATGATCTCCTAGAGTCCATGCTGTTCTGAATGACTGCGACTGTTCACTCTACCCTGTAGCCACCACTGTCAACACTGGAATAAAGATCACTACATTGAGTCTGCTCTGCCTGATCCATTTCCCTCTCAGCCCCAGTCTCCTGCCTTCTCCCCATATCCCTTCATACCCTGGCCAATCAAGAATTAACCCTAAATCTACCCAAAGATGGCCTGTGGCAATGAATTCTATAGATTTACCACCCTCTGGCTAAAGGAATTCCTCCTCCTATCCATTCTCAATGGACATCCCTCTATCCTGAGGCTGTATGTTCCGTTCTTAGACTCTCCCACCATAGGAAACATCCTCTCCACATCCACTCTATCGAGGCTTTCTGGTCTCATCAACTCCTCAAGCATGTCTGTAACCTACTCTTTAAGGCCTTACATAGTTCTTTCTGCCAGTAAGTGCCCCCACCCCCAATGTAGCTCATCTGAACTGCCCACCCTCAACATGCCACCCTCTCCCACATCTCCTCATCACCCACCTACACCACTGAGCCTTCTGGAGCCAACTCGGGAGACCACTGAGTGAAACTAATTAAACACAGGAGGTCCTGCAGATACTGGAAATGGTGAGAAACAAACACAAAATACTGGAGGAACTCAGCAAGTCAGGCAGAGTGTATGGAAAGGAAATAAAAATGTTGAATAGGTTAGGACTTTATTCCCTGGAGCATAGGAGAATGAGGGGTGATTTGATAGAGGTGTATAAAATTATGATGGGTATAGACAGAGTGAATGCAAGCAGGTTTTTTCCACTGAGGCTAGGGGAGGAAAAAACTAGAGGTCATGAGCTAAGGGTGAAGGGGGAAAAGTTTAAAGGGAACATTGGGGGGGGGGTTCTTCACACAGAGAGTGGTGGGAGTGTGGAATGAGTTGCCAGATGAAGTGGTGAATGCAGGCTCACTTTTGACATTTAAGAGAAACTTGGACAGGTATATGGACGAGAGGGGTTTGGAGCGATATGGCCCAGGTGCAGGTCAGTGGGACTAGGCAGAAAAATGGTTTGGCACAGCCAAGAAGGGCAAAAAGGCCTTTTACTGTGCTGTAATGTTCTATGGTTCTATAGTTGATGCTTTGAGGCGAGACACTATAAGCGTTGCCTGATTTGTTGAGTTCCTTCAGCTTTTTGTGTAAGAAAATAGTTGTGACTCTTCTTTTCCTCCCATGACTGGTTATGTAGTGCCTCCCTTGTGATTCTGGGGTACCCCTGATGGTTCTGTACCTTAATGGAACAGAGTATTGAGTACAGAGGTTGTGTTGTCCTGTTGCAATTGTTTAAGACCTTGGTGAAACCTAATTTCGATTATTGTGTGCAGTTTTGGTCACCTATCTACAGGAAGGATGTAACTAAGGTTGAAAGAGTACAGAGAAAATTTACAAGGATGTTGCTGGGACTTGATAATCTGAGTTATAAGGAAAGGTTGACTAGGTTAGGACTTTATTCCTTGGAACATAGAAGACTGAGAGGAGATTTAATAGAGGTATACAAAATTATGAGGGGTATAGAGAGGGTAAGTGCAAACAGGCTTTTTCCACTGAAGCTGGACGGGACTAAATTAGAGATCATAGGTTGAGTGAAAGGTGAAATGAACCTGAGAGGGAATTTGTTACTCAGAGAGCGGTGAGAGTGTGGAATGAACTGCCAGTGGAAGTGGCAGGTATAGGTTTGATTTCAAAGTTTAAGAGAAGTTTGGATAAGTACATGGATGGGAGGGGTATGGTCTGGGTGCAGGTTGATGGGACTAGGCAGAATAACCATTCGGCATGGACTAGATGGGCTGAAGGGCAAGTTCTTGTGCTGTGGTGTTTTATGAATCTATGAGGTCTTGTCGTCAGGACCCACATCATTGATCTGTACTGAGTGGCCAGTGGATAGACCACTCCCACACCTCTGCGGTACCTGCACCAGCTCCCGTGCCAATATCTGAAGGAATAGTCATGAAATATTCTGGATAACACTGGCAGACCGCCAAGAGAGAACTTCTATGTAAACCTTGACTGGAGTGTATAAATTTAACAGGCTCTCAGCTGCCATTGCTTTCATCCTGTTTGCTTTAATCCTAATATGATGTAAATCAATAGCTTCCATAGATTGAGATGTTAGAACTATCTCTATCCTGGGCCAGTAGGCAAATTTTCCAATTTGAAAACCCATTGTCTGCAGCCTTGAAATGCGATTAAACCGTCAACAAGCTTGAAGTCTACAGACGGTGACTAATGATGAGCCAAGAGAGGCCAGATTGATGCTCCACACTGGCCATTTGCAGCAGTGGCAGAAAGTCCAACGGGAGGAGGAGCTCAAATGTCAAAGTAAAACGTGCGAGCTTCCGCTGCAAAACATAGATAATTCCTTTCCTGCTGAGTTACTCCGGCATTGACACGAGAGATTCTACAGATGCTGGAAATCCTGAGCGACACACACAAAATGTCAGAGGAACGCAGCGAGTCAGGCGGCGTCCATCGAGGGGAATAAAAGTCAATGTTTTGGGCCGAGACCCTGGCTTCTTTCCATCTTCCTTCTCAGTCGTGATGAATGGTTTCAGCCCAAAATGTCTTCTGTTTACTCCCCTCCACAGATGCTGCCTGACCTGTTGAATAATTCCTCACAGAGATTCCCGACCAGGGTCTACGGACCCCTCAGTTAATGGTAGGGGTCCATGGCATAAAAAAGGTGGGGGAGGGGAAGGAGGATAGCTAGAAGGAGATAGGTGAAGCCAGGTGGGCGGGAAAGGTCAGGACTGGAGAAGGGGGAATTTGATAGGAGAGGAGAGTGGACAAGAGGAGAAAGGGAAGGAGGAGGGGACCCGGGGGATGTAATAGGTAGTTACAGGCATAGAGCATAGCAGAACAGCACAGATACAGACCTTTGGCCCATGATGTTGTGTTGAACCAAATAAATTAGCAATCAATAGCCAACTAAGCTAATCATTTATGCCTACACAATGTCAATATCCTTCCATTGTCCTCACGTTCATGTGCCTATCTATAACGCCACCCCCCCCCCCCATTAATCTCCCTCCAGGCACTTACCTCTGTGAGCTGCTAAAGTGCTGCACCTTCCCATTCACCGCCTTCCCTCACCTCTATTCAGGCCACAAACAGTCCTTCTACATGAGGGAACACTTCACCTTCAAGCCTGCTGGGGTTGTCTATTGTGTGTTCAGATCCTGATGCAGCCTCCTCTACATTGGTGGGACCCTTCATAAAGTAGGGGACCACTGCATCATTTGCCACAAGCAGGACTCCCTAATGGCCAAACATTTTAATTCCCATTCCCATTCCTGTTGCGATGTGTTGATCTCAGGATGGAGGAGCAACACCTTATATTCCATATGGGTATCCTCCAGCCTGATGGCATGAATATCAATTTCTCTGTCCAGTGAACAAGTTCCCCCCCCCCCAACTTACTCTATTCCTCCCTCTGATCTTTGACTTCTACTCATCTGCCCATTACTTCCCCCCGGGTCCCCTCCTCCTTCCATTTTTCCTCCTTTTAAAAAATATCTACAGCACATTACAGGCCCTTTGGCCCATAATATTGTGCCGACCATGTAACCATAGAACCATAGAACACTACAGCACAGTACAGGCCCTTCAGCCCTCCATGTTGTGCTGACCCATATAATCCTTTAAAAAAAAGTACTAAACCCACATTACCCCATAACCCTCCATTTTTCTTTCATCCATGTGTCTGTCCAAGAAGCTCTTAAATACCCCTAATGTTTTAGCCTCCACCACCATCCCTGGCAAGTCATTCCAGGCACTCACAACCCTCTGTGTAAAAAATTACCCCTGATGTCTCCCCTAAACTTCCCTCCCTTAATTTTGTGCATATGCCCTCTGGTGTTTGCTATTGCTGGGAAACAGGTACTGACTATCCACCCTATCTATGCCTCTCATAATCTTGTAGACCTCTATCAAGTCCCCTCTCATTCTTCTACGCTCCAAAGAGAAAAGTCCCAGCTCTGCTAACCTTGCTTCATATGACTTGTTCTCCAAACCAGGCAACATCCTGGTAAATCTCCTCTGCACCCTCTCCATAGCTTCCACATCCTTCCTATAATGAGGTGACCAGAATTGAACACAATACTCTAAGTGCGGTCTCACCAGAGATTCGTAGAGTTGCAACATGACCTCTCTACTCTTGAACTCATCCCCCTGTTAATGAAGCCTAGCATCCCATAGGCCTTCTTAACTACCCTATCAACCTTGAGGGATGTATGGATTTGAACCCCAAGGTCCCTTTGTTCATCCACACTATTAAGTAACTGACCATTAATCCTGTACTCAGTCTTCTGGTTTGTCCTTCCAAAATGCATCACCTCACACTTACCCGGATTGAACTCCATCTGCCATTTTTTGCCCAACTCTGCAGCCTGTCTATATCCTCTTGTAACCTTCGACTACCTACAGCTTCATCCACAACTCCTCCAATCTTTGTGTCATCTGCAAACTTACTCACCCATCCTTCCACCTCTACATCCAGGTCATTTATAAAAATCACAAATAGCAGGGGTCCCAGGACAGATCCCTGCGGCACTCCACTAGTCGCCGACCTCCAGGCAGAATACTTTCCTTCCACAACTACCCTCTGCTTTCTTCCTTTAAGCCAATTTTTCACTCAGTCTTTCTTCTCCAGTGCTTGACCTTTCCTATCCACCTGGATTCATCTATCTCCTTCCAGCTAGCCTCTTCCCCCCCCCCCACCTTTTAATTCAAGTATCCCACCCCCCTGTTTCCCTCTCAGTCCTGAAGGAGAGTCTCGGCCTGACACATTGATAGTTTATTCCGCCCTATAAACGCTGCCTGATCTGCTGAGTACCTCCAGTAGCTTGTATGTGATACTCTGGATATCCAGCCTCTGCAGACTTTGCTAATCTGAATGTCTCTTAAAGGTTGCTAATATATCTGTGTCTGCTAGGCAGTTTAAATGGCTTGGCACGGACAGCGTTGTAGTTTTCTATGGCTCTATGGATTAGTGATCGAAATAATGGTTGATTTATGAAAAACTGTGCATGCCATGTCAAAACTGATCCACGACCATAAGGTACAGGAACAGATTTAGGCCATTTGGTCCATTGTCTGATCCACATTTACATCATGGCTGATCCATTTTCCCTCACAACCCCAGTCTCCTGCCTTCTTCCCGTATCCCTTCATGCCCAGACCAATTAAGAATCTAGCAACCTCTGCCTTAAATATACCTAATGACTTGGCCTCCATAGCTGACCGTGGCAACACATTCCACAGATTCACTACTCTCTGGCTAAAGAAATTCCTCCTTGTCTCCATTCTAAAAAGACATCTTTCTATTTAAAATTATGAGGGGGATAGATAGAGTTGACGTGGACAGGCTCTTTCCATTGAGAATAGGGGAGATTCAAACAAGAGGACATGAGTTGAGAGTTAAGGGGCAAAAGTTTAGGGGTAACATGAGGGGGAACTTCTTTACTCAGAGAGTGGTAGCTGTGTGGAACGAGCTACCGGTAGAAGTGGTAGAGGCAGGTTCAATTTTGTCATTTAAAAAAAAAATTGGATAGGTATATAGACAGGAAAGGAATGGAGGGTTATGGGCTGAGTGCAGGTAGGTGGGACTAGGTGAGAGTAAGCATTTGGCACAGACTAGAAGGGCCGAGATGGCCTGTTTCCGTGCTGTAATTGTTATATGGTTATTCTGAGGCTGTGACCTCTCTTCTTATACTCTCCCATCACAGGAATCATCCTCTCCATATTTCACTTTTTCAAAGCCTTTCATCATTTGATAGGTTTCAATTAAGTGCTTCTGAATTCTCGAACCATCAAACACTGTTCATATGACAAGCCATTCAATCCTGGAATCATTTTTTAGTGCACCTCCTTTGAACCCTCCTGTGGTGTCAGCACATTCTTTCTAATATAAGCGGTCCAAAACTGCTCACAATACTCCAAGTGAGGTATCACCTGTGCTTTAGAAAGCCTCAGCCTTCCATCTGTGCTTTTATATTCTAGTCCTCTTGAAATGAATGCTAACTTTGCATGTGCCTTCCTCGCCACCGACTCAACCTGCAAATATAACCTTTAGGGAATCCTGCACAAAGACGCCCAAATCCCTTTGCACCCCAGATTTTTTCACTTGCTCTCCATTTGGAAAATAGTCAACCCTTTCATTTCTTCTATCAAAGTGCATGACCGTACACTTCCCGATACTGTATTTCACAGTTCTTTGCCTATTCTCCAAATCTGTCTATGTCGTTCAGTGGTACAGCTAATATGGTACGGTTTTTTTAATTCTCAGTCAACGAGACTACCAGTAAAACTAAAGTTTGATTGCAGAATGATGGTGTCAGGAAGACATAATCAAGCAACTGACTTGGTCCTGATTGCAGAATAAAATGTTTATCCACAGGACTAGCAGCCAATCCAGCAACAATGGATGCATTCTGCAACATCGTTCGTGATTAGGTTGGTGGTAAATATCAGTAGCTTGGGTTGAGGTGTTGATTGTTGCAATGTCCGCCATCTTGCAGGTGTTTCATCACCAGTCGAGGTGACATCCTCAGTGTGCAGTTGTTGGTGTTTCTCTCTGGCAGTGCTCACATTTATGTAGGCCCCCATTTGCTTGCCTCAGTCCAGATTGGCTACCGCTTCTGTTGACCTTTGAATTTTATTGGCTCGCATTCTTTAGCCCTTAGGAGTTCATAAATGGTGTCTATTTCAATATGTTTGTTTACGGAGTTTTCAGAAGAGAACCATGCTTCTAAAAATTCCTCGTGCCTGCTTCAAGTTTGCCTGCTCCAGAACTTCCGCTATGTCCTGGTTAAGGTGGTGTCCTTCTTGGTTTTCATGTCCTGAGATCAGTGACTGTGGATCATGTCTCCATAACACCGATTTGTAATCAAGCTGAGAGTTTACATCCTGTCTGTCCAATGAGTTCTTGTTGCAGTCTCCACAGGTGATCCTGTACACCACATTGCTTTTGTCAGTTGTTTTTACTGGTACCTTCCTTCTTGATACAAGTTTCCTTGATGTCGCCTTTAGTTTGTGAGTGATTGTGATGCCGTGAGGTTTAAGCAGTCAGACTGTCATTTCTGAGATATTCCTGATGCCGTGTGTTTCAATATACGTTGGGTAAGGTCTGCGTGATGGTGAGTGAGTTTGCTGTTGATTCTCAGGTCGGGGGAGACTCGAAATAAGAGTAATGCTACAGACTGTAACATCGAAACAGCGACTGTTTGTGGAAAGAGTGATACCTCCCTCTCCCTTGTGAGTGAGAGAGAGTCTGAGGGATGACAAACTGTTGGGATGAACAGTAGTTTTTGATGTACTGTAGACCATGGGGGTTTGCTGTTCCTTGCCAGGTGGGCGGTGGGAAGTGCAGATGCTTTCTGCTAGAATGTGGGGGGAGGGTTGATACCGTTTGTGTATGGGGAGGGGCAGGGGGCTCTGGGATTCTTACGTTTTTCTGTCATTCATTCATTCTGTTTGTGGACATCTGTGACGAGTAAGAATTTCAGGTTGTATACTGGAAACATTCTCTGATATTAAATGTTGAGCCATTAAACCATATATGTCAAACTCAAGGCCTGGGGGCCAAATCCGGCCCGCGGTGGAATTATCTTTGGCCCGCGAAATAATATCTAATTACTATTAAAGCTGGCCCCAGTAATCGAAGAGCCTATGGCGTATGATATGGCTAATGCTGAGTTTATTCAGGTACCAGGTTTTCAGGGTTTTTAGTGTTTATTCGGCAGTCTTGCTCGGCAGTCTTCTTCATAAGAAACGGAATTTGTAAAGTGAAACACTTTGTAGTTATAGCAGAGACTGAGACACATGAGAGCAGGCTGAAAAAACGGAGGCAACGAAAGCTGCGTTCGCACGCGTCCGACTGATCCGGCCCGCATGAAGCTGCATTTTGCTCAATCCGGCCCGTGACCTAAAATGAGTTTGACACCCCTGCATTAAACCATTGAACTTTCTCTCCTTAGTTATTCGTAATTACTGAAATTCCGTAAGTTTGGGTGTCATCACTCATGCGTTCCATATCTCTAATAGCCTTTGTCATCAGTTCCCTGACACCACATTAGCACAAGCTACATCACTGTTTACCAGTTATTAGCTTTCACTGTTCCTTCTTCTAAAACACACTGATCCTTGAGCAGAGATCTTCCCTCAGTGGATTGAGAGTGTGAAACGAGCTGCACGTGAGCTCGATTTTAATGTTTAAGAGAAGTTTAGGCAGGTACGAGGATGGGATGATGTGGAGGGCTGTGGTCCAGGTGCAAGTCGACGGAACTAGTGGTTCTGCATGGACTAGATGAGCTGTTCTTTTCTGTGATTCTATCTGAAGGTGTGAAGTCACAGAGTTTCTGGAGGAGGATGGATTTGGGACCACGGTTGGGTAGTGGAGGCGGATGGTGGGTAAATTCCCTCTTATGCTTCCCGTCAGTAAGGCTTCTGTTCAAAGTTCAAAAGTACATATCTGCCACATATATATATATATATATATATAGTCCATCGTGCCTGATGATGACGGACCCTAAAGTGGAAAAGCCTTTGCACCGGGGCAAGTGGATGACCATGACGTCCTGTTTTGCCCTTCGCTCTCCACGCAGTGTTGCAGAACTGCTGTTGGATCTCACTGTAGATCTCATCTGCCGGAGCTGATTTTGCATGATAGGACAGGCCTGTCCCTAGCTCTCGGGGGTATGAATCCCACTGGCTACTCTCACCTGCTTTAGCCTGCCTGTTGAAGCAGTATGGCCAATATTGCACGCAAACAGCTACTTGGTGAGTGAGCTGGCCCAGAATAGACATGATAAGCCCCTCTAACCGAGGTTCTACCCCTCCCTGGACACCTCATAACACCATATAGTGTGTGTGTGTGTGTGTGTGTGTGTGTGTGTGTGTGTGTGTGTGTGTGTGTGTGTGTGTGTGTGTGTGTGTGTGTGTGTGTGTGTGTGTGTACTTGTGGTTGTGTGGGTGTGTAAATATGTCTTTGTGTGTCTTTGTATGTGTGTTTGAGTGTGTGTATTTGTGAGTGTGTTTGTGTGTGTGTGTGGGTGTGAGTGTGTGTCTGTATGTGTCTTTGTATGTGCGTGAGTATATGTGTTTGTGAGTGTGTGTCTGTATAAGTGTGTGTGTGTGTTTGTTTGTGTGTGATCTCTGTGTGTGTCTGTGTGCATATGTGTGTGTGCGTGTGTGTGTGTATGTGTATCATGTGGGTGTATGTTTGAGTGTGAGTGAGTGAGTGTGTGTGTGTGTTTGAGTGTACATGTGTCTGTGTTTGTTTGGGTGTGTGTGTTTGAGTTTAAGTGTATCTGTGTCTGTTTGAGTGCATGTGTGTATGCTTGTCTTTGTGTTTGGGTGTGTGTGTTTGTGTGTGTGAGTACGTGTGAGTGTGAGTGTGTGTGGAATCTGTGTGTGTTTAAGTACATGTGTTTGTGTGTGTGAGTGTGTTTGAGTGTGATCTGTGTGTCTGTCTGTGTATGTGTGTGCGTTTGTGTTTGTGTATGTTAGTTTGTGAGTGCCTGTGTGTGCGTGTCAGTATGCGTGTGTGTGTGTGTGTGTGTGTGTGTGTGTGTGTGCCTGTGTGTGCGTGTCAGTATGCGTGTGTGTGTGTGTGTGTGTGTCTGAGTGTATATGGGTGTGGGTGTGTGTTTGAGTATGTGTATGTGCGTATGCAGCCACCAAACTCCACAGAGAGCGGGTGCTGGAGCTGCAGAATGCAGATGACTGTGCTCTTGTGGCCCATACTCCGGAGGATCTTCAGACTGGCCTTGCTGTGGCGGTGAGAGCGTACAGCAGGATGGGGCTGACTGTCAATACCACCAAGACAGAAGTGGTTTGCCAATGGAGTACTGGAGTCCCACCCACCCTACCTGCCTTCACTGTTGGTGATGAAAAACTGTCGGTAGTGCCACCTTTCAAATATCTGAGGAGCATTCTCTCTGAGGATAGCGGCATTGACAACAACATCCAGAGCTGCATTAAAGAGGCATCAGCTGCCTTTGGGAGACTTTGGCGTAGAGTCTTTCAGAACAGGAGCCTTCATCCCTCCACAAAGGTCGCCGTATACCAAGCGATCTGTGTCACCACCCTCCTTTATAGCTGTGAAGCTTGGGTAACCTACAGCCGTCACATCAAGTCCTTGGAGCGCTTCCACATAAACTGCCTTCAGCGCATCCTGGGAATTACCTGGCGTGAGCGGGTGCCTCACACTGAAATACTTGTAAAGACCAACTGCAGAAGTATTGAGGCCATGATCACCCAGTATCAGCTGCAGTGGCTGGGGCACGTGATAAGGATGCCCCCATGTCAGCTACCTCGCAGACTGTTATACGGCCAGCTACATCATGGTCGACGCTCAGCTGGAGGGCTGAAGAAGCACTATAAGGATCAGATGAAGAATGCTTTAAAGGAAGTGCAAGATCAGACCCGAGGACCTGGAGGATGTTGCTACCGACCGTAACACTTGGCGACAGCTGTGTAGGGACGGGGTTCATATTCTGGAGATGGAAAGAACAACCAGAAGACAGCAGAAGAGAGCCAGGAGAAATGCAGCCATGGTTGCCATCACGACCATCACTACCACATTTACACATCCCACCTGCAATAGAACTTGTGGGTCCAGGATAGGACTGTATAGTCATCAAAGATCTCACCGTTAACGGAGTGGATGTTGTCATCGGATTCTGATGGACAACCGAAGAAGAAGAGTATGTGTGTGTATGTTTGAGTGTGTGTGTCTGAGTGCGTATGCGTGTTTCAGTTTGAGTAATTTTGTGTTTGCGTGTGCATGAGTGTGTATGTTTCTCTGTGTGTGTGTGTGTGTGTGTGTGTGTGTGTGTGTGTGTGTGTGTGTGTGTGTGTGTGTGTGTGTGTGTGTGTGTATGTGTGTGTGTGTGTGTCTGTGTGTGTGTTAGTCTGGGTGTGTCTGCTTGAGTATGAATGTTTGTATTTGGAGGATGCAAGTAATATAGTCAATTCAATTCAATAAAAATCAGGACTATATTCCTTGGAACGTAGAAGATTGAGAGGAGGTTTGATCGAGTATACAAAATTATGAGGGGTATAGATAGGGTAAATGCAAGCAGGCTTTTTCTACTGAGGTTGGGTGGGACTACAACTAGAAGTCATGGGTTAAGGGTGAAAGATGAAATGTTTGCGGGAACATGATTAGAAACGTCTTCACTCAGAGGATCCTGAGAGTGGAACGAGCTGCCAGGACATGCGGTGCATGTGAGCTCAATGTCAATGTTTACAAGAAGTTTGGATAGGTACGAGGATGGGAGGGATATGGAAGGCTATGATGTAGATCAATGGGCTGAGGCAGGTTAAATGGTTCAGCACAGTAAGGTGCCCCATGCCAGGCTTATTGAGAAAGTAAGGAGGCATGGGATCCAAGGGGACATTGCTTTGTGGATCCAGAACTGGCTTGCCCACAGAAGGCAAAGAGTGGTTGTAGTTGGGTCATATTCTGCATGGAGGTTGGTGACCAGTGGTGTTCCACAGGGATCTGTTCTGGGACCCCTTCTCTTTGTGATTTTTATAAATGACCTGGATGAAGTGGAGGGATGAGTTAGTAAATTTACTGATGACACAAAGGTTGGGGGTGTTGTGGATAGTGTGGAGGGCTGTCAGAGGTTACAGTGGGACATTGATAGGATGCAAAACTGGGCTGAGAAGTGGCAGATGGAGTTCAAACCAGATAAGTGTGAGGTAGTTCATTTTAGTAGGTCAAATATGATGGCACAATATAGCATTAACGTTAAGGCTCTTGGCAGTGTGGAGGATCAGAGGGATCTTGGGGTCCGAATTCATAGGACACTGAAAGCTGCTACACAGGTTGACTCTGTGGATAAGAAGGCATACGGTGCATTGGCCTTCATCAATCATGGGATTGAGTTTAAGAGCCGAGAGGTAATGTTGCAACTATACCCTGCTCAATTCTGGTCACCTCACTACAGGAAGGACAGGAAGGATGTGGAAACCATAGAAAGTGTACAGAAGAGATTTACAAGGATGTTACCTGGATTGGGGAGCATGCCTTATGAGAATAGGTTGAGTGAACTCGGCCTTTTCTCCTTGGAGTGATGGAGGATGAGAAGTGACCTGATAGAGGTGTATAAGATGATGAGAGGCATTGATCATGTGGATAGTCAGAGCTTTATCCCAGGGCTGAAGTGGCTAGCGTGAGAGGGCACAGTTTTAAGGTGCTTGGAAGTAGGTACAAAGGAGATGTCAGAGAGTGGTGAGTACGTGGAATGGGTTGCCGGTGGCGGGTGTTGGAGGCGGAAGTGATAGGGTCATTTAAGAGACTCCTGGATAGGTACATGGAGCTTAGAAAAATAGAGGACTATGGGTAACCCTAGGTAATTTCTAAGATACGGACATGTTCAACACAGCTTTGTGGGCTGAAGGGCCTGTATTGGGCTGTAGATTCTCTATGTTTCTATGTTTCATTAGATGGGCCAAAGGGCCTGTTTCTGTGCTGAGCTCTTCTATGGCTCTTATATACTGAGATCGTGACTTGCAGAGTCCTTGAAAATGAGTCCATAGGTTGTGGAATCAGTTCCGAGATGGGGTGGGAGAAGTTATCCACACTGGTTCAGAAGCCTGGTGGTTGAGGGTAATAACTGTTCTTGATACTGGTGTTGTAGGCCCTGAGGCTCTTGTACCCCCTTCCTGATTGCAGTAGTGAGAAGAGAGTGTTGCCTGGACGACGGAGGTTGGGAATGGACGCAGCTGTCTTCTGGCAGGGCTCCCTGTAGGTGTGCTCAATGTTCCCTCTAATTCTGTTTTACCACTCCACGGACCAGCCATTGATCTGAGGAGAAAATTGTTGCATGGCCTAGAAGCTGAACGGCACTTTAGATTAACATTATGTAAGAGAAAATTCCTGTTAGACGGCAACTACGGCTATGTGAGCAGGGGCATTTCAGTTACAGCGTGGCTGCGCACCCACACAACTTTGAGGGGATGTTGTGTTCATTTCTGAGGGACTGAGCCGATCACACCAGGACACCAGCGTGCAGGAAATCCAACTGAAATTGACTGATAGCTCTGCTTGTACTGTGTGTGAACTCCTCCCATGTGGGGGTGGCTAATTGAGTGTCATAAGAATAACACAACCAACTACCAGGAATGGGTAGAGTGGTGGGGAGGGCCTGTCCAGTGGTGGGAGGGAATGTCCAGTGGTGGGGAGGGCCTGTATCCACTACTCCATGGAAGGCTTTTGTGGGTACACATTCTTGTGTGTCCATTCACCCTGTTTACCTCACCCAGGATTCAGGCTCACCCCCTCTCTGAGATTCACAATTATCCACAAGCAGACACACAAAACAAACTATTTCTGGCTTCTCTATCTGTCATTCTCCAGTAGTGCAGACAATAAAATTAATCCTTTGCTTCAAAATAGATTTGTTTATTGTGACAAATTACAGAACCAGGTGTTCAAACCATCAAAAGGATTAGGGAGCTTTTATGAAATGTGTTCAGTGAAAGGTACTCCTGATAATTCCCGCTGCTGCTGGATGCTGATTCACCAAATTTAAACTGGTCTATTTGATAAAAGGTTTGCTAAAAGCTGGTGATTATGCCATGCAATGCTACTCTTATGAGTCGTATGTGGTTCTATAAAGAATATTCAGATTTTAACGATCCTAATAACTCTGTACAAGTGGGATGTCAATGTCCCTTTTAGTCAATGGATCACTTACGGGCTAGAATTTTATAGAGTCATAATCGTTTTGTTTATTGTAAGTGTTAGGGTGTATTCTAGAGTTATGGAATATAGCAAATATTAATTCCAGCAGCAACCAGTCTTCAGACCTGAATGTCAACTGCGGATTGAATTTAAAATGCAGCTCTGAACGATGATCTTCCTGGAGCTGCAGACTAAGGTTGATTACAGACCCTTTCAACAGAGATGTCTGAATATATATGATGTATCAAGAGAGACAATGATGACTAACATTTACACAAGGATGTCTGGAGTGTTGGTGTGAAAATTTCTCCTCTGCTGAACAAATCTTCCTCCCTCCCGTTCCTCTATTCTCCACTCTGACCTTTCACTTCTTCGCACCTGCCTATTACTTCCCCCCCCCCCCCCCCCCCCGGCTCCCCTCCTCTGCTACAATATGCACCGGACTTCCAAGGTTTAGATGCTCCAACTCTCCGGAATATGGATTCAAGCCCGTCCCGCTAATTGGCAGCCATGTTTTGGCGCCAGGATTTTAATACGTAAAGAGCACCTGGACAAGGTTTGGTGCTCATTCACCCATTCTACTTTGGATTCTCATCTTGTGTCATTCAGACCCCTGCCCTCGTTTCAGTCTCGACTCTAGTCTCGGATACTCCTGAACTTCGGTCCTACCCCTCCTCACCTAACATTCTCCTTCCCTTTCTCCTATGGGTCACTCTCCTTGACTTCTCTCACCTTCCAGTGAGGCTCCTTCCCCTCCCCCCCCACTTTTTTATTCAGGCATCTTTCCCCTTCCTTCTCAGTCCCGACGAAGGGCCTCAGCCCGAAACGTCAACTGTTAATTCTTTTCCCTAGATGCTGCCTGACCTGCTGAGTTCCTCCAGCATTTTGAGTGTATGTTGCTGAAGATTTAGGTGTTTGAAATTATATGTAACTTAAATGAAGCATGGTCAAACCAAAATATTGAAATAAATGATGTCATTGTAATTATTGAGAACTATATAGAATTGCCATTCATCTAAAGGTATAAAACTTTGATGTTTAGGGGCCTCTTCATCCAAGAGTGTCTCCAGTATGATGCCTCCTGCTCGTTTTGCTAAATATACTTCAACTTACTTCGTAAAGAAAGCTTTTAACACATTGGCCTTCATAAATATTAAATACAGGAGATGGGATGCTATGTTGAAATTGTATAAGACATTGGTGAGGCCTAATTTGGAGTATTGTGTGCAACTTTGGTCACCTGCCTACAGGAAGGCTGTAAATAAGGTTGAAAGAGGTCAGAGAAAAGTTACAAGGATGTTGCCGGGTCTGTAGGACCTGAGTTATGAGGAAAGATTGAATAGGTTCGGATTTATTTCTTAGAACTTAGAAGATTGAGAGATTTGCTAGAGGTATACAAAATTATGAGGGATATAGATAAGGCAAATGCAAGCAGGCTTTATCAGCTGAGGTTGGGCGGGACTGCAACTAGAGAGCATGGGTTAGGGGTGAAAGTGAAAAGTTTAAGGGGAACATGAGGGGAAACTTCTTCAGTCAGAGGGTGGTGGGAGTGTGGAATGAGCTGCCAGCACAAGTGGTGCACGTGAGTTCGATTTTAGCGTGCAAGAGAAGTTTGGATTGGTACATGGATGGTAGGGGTATGGGGGGCCATGGTCCCAGTGCAGGCCAATGGGAGCTGGCAATTTAAACGATCAGATGGGCTGAAGGGCCTGTGTCTGTGCTGTACTTTCCAATGACTCTATACCCACACTGGGGTCAGTGTCTCTCCGATGATTTCCTTCACAGTTACGATAAGGAGACAGTGCTGAGCATGCCAGAGCAATGGCAACCTTCCACTTTCAACATGGAACACATTGACAGCAGGAGGGGAGGATTCCCAGCAGCGCGTTCCAGCTCCATTTTCCTGTGCACTGGCAGTCTGCTTTGTGGCTCAGCAAGCCCGGTCTGCTTGGCGCAGTGTGAGCGACTGTCACTCCCGCAGTCTGACGGCCCTGGCGGCCGCTGTGTTCCAGCTCAGAGAGGGGGGGGGAGAGAGAGAGGGGGGGAGGGGGGGAGAGAGGGAGAGAGAGGGGGGGAGGGGGGAGAGAGAGGGAGAGAGAGGGGGGGAGGGGGGGAGAGAGAGGGGGGGGAGGGGGGGAGGGGGGGAGAGAGGGAGAGAGGGGGGGAGGGGGGAGAGAGGGAGAGAGAGGGGGGAGGGGGGAGAGAGAGGGAGAGAGAGGGGGGGAGGGGGGGAGGGGGGGAGAGAGAGGGGGGGAGGGGGGAGAGAGAGGGAGAGACGTGGTCAGACTCCCAGGGTGGGAATCTTTGTCTCCTCATCAGAGACAGGTTTTGCCATGTACACAGACACAGGAGGCTCTGCAGATGCTAGAAATCTGGAGCATAATGCTGGAGGAGCTCAGCAGGTCAGGCGTCATCTATGGAAAAGAGTAAACTGTCAACCTTTTGAGCCCAAGACCCTTTATCAGGACTGGAAAAGAAGGGGGAAGACGCTCTAATTAGGTGGGTGGGGGGAGGGGTAGGAGTACAAACTTAGAGGGTGATGGGTGAAGCCTGGTGAGTGGGGAAAGGGAGATGCAGCAGTAGGCTGAGAGAAGATAGGTGGAAAGGGCTGGAGAGGAGACTGGGAAGGAGGAGGGGACCCTGAGGGAGGTGATAGACAGGTGGGAGGAGGTAAGGGGTCAGTGTGGGGGATTGAAGAATAGGGAAGGGATAAAAATTCTGAATTTGGAGAAATCTGTGTTCATGCCATGAGGTTAGGGGCTACCTTGACAGAATATAAGGTGCTGCCCCTCAAATATGAGAGTGGCCTCATCATAGCAGAAGATGTACGGACACATCAGAACAGGAATGAGGATACACAAAACTATTCTGCGCTCTGTTACGGGCAGGGGTTATTTTCATGGTCAGAGGGCTATGTTGGTGTCGGTAGTAATGGCAACACCTGTGGGCTGCTCCTAGCTGCTCCCTAATGCAAAACGACACATTACACTGCTTCAGTGTTTCAATGTACGTGGTGTACATTCAATGTTAATCTTGTCAGAGTGGTCTGGAGAGGGAGCTCCAGAGACAATGACAGGAAATGGGGATCCGCCTGTAACAGAGAGTGGTACGTGACGTGGAGGGGAACTTGTTGGTGGTTGTACCTTCCTCGCTGAAGTGTTGTAACATCAACTAGACTGTCAGCCAACCTCCACTGAAACATGACGGGGGTCAGGGTGCAGCCTCCGAGCTCCTTGGGTTTATCGTAGACTCAGTGGCATGACGTAGTGAATGAGGAGAGAAACTGAAAAACAACAAATAACAGGGCAATTACCACGTTGTTCCATTCACACAACGAAATAGACACAGGCAAGTAAGAACTTTGTTACGTTTCCTGCAGGGAAATATTATAGTACTCTGACAAGTAAATACTACAGGTAAGTAGTAT